>NW_028091866.1:0-512 GCF_014824575.4 Sturnira hondurensis
CGCCTGTCGCACGAGGTCGCTCCTCGGCCTCGTGGCTCAGAGCGAGTGACACGTCAGGTGGCCTCTGCCGTGAGGTGGCCCGGCCTGGGCTTCTCTCCAGGAAGACTGTCACCCCTGGTGCGACTTCTCCCTCACCTCAGGTCTGCTCAGACTCCCCACTTCTGCCTGAGGCCGGCTCAGCGATGCGTCCCTTCCCACAATGGCCCCTTTCACTGAGCTGCCCCTGTCACGGCGAAACGCTGCCGCACTGCCTGCCCGGGGCAGAGGATGCTGAAGCCTCGACGCACACTGTGCCCCCTGTCCTCCGGTCATGCCGTCAGTCCTGCTTCTTCCGCTTTGGGGCTCTCTTGTCAGGGGTGCGTCATTTGTAACTGCCACCGCTCCCCGTGAGGGGACGCCTGCATCATCACGCAACGTCCCACAGGCCCAGCCGCTTGAGCTCTGGGACAGTTGCTGTTCGATGGCCTCTCGTCCACCCTCCTACTCTCAGTCTCTCTGAGTCCACAGCATCT
>NW_028091867.1:0-1559 GCF_014824575.4 Sturnira hondurensis
TAATCCACAATTTTTTGCCAAATGTCTCTTGTATATGTGTGTGGAGGAATGGGGGCGGGGTACAATACCACCTCCACTTTTGAACACCTCATCTAAAGAAAGGTAAACGTAAGAACAGATTTCTTGCCTGAAACTGAAATAATAACAGAACTCTCACCACAGATCAGTATATATATATATAATAAAGTATCTTTCAAAAATAAATGACAGAACTATTTTCAAATTTGCAAAAACCAAGGATATTTATTGTCAGCACACATGTACTAAGAGAAGTACTAACTATGTTATCCAAGGAGATGGAAGATCTCTGAGTTTCACAAAGGAAAAAAGCACTGGCAGTTACAAGTTGAATGTAAATTTGAAATGTATTTTTATTACTTTAATTGTTTTAAAAATATCCTTGCANATAAGGTAGTAAAATACAAGCATAAAGAACAGGACCGTACCTAGAACTCTACTGTTTCATGATCTATATCAAACCCATGATTTATTAAGTAAGTTTATTGTAAGTCCTAACAACCATAACAATTTTATGAAGAAGAAAAAATAATATCAATAGGATTAAAAATATTGCACTTCAAAGGGTGACAAAAATAGTACAAAAGAAATAAAAATAGCAAACCAAATAGAGATAATGTACTAAGGTGAGATATTTAACTCAATCATATCAATAATAACAGTAAGTATAAACAATTTAGAAAACAATTAAAAGATAGAGAATGTTATACTGAACATAGAGGCAAAATAAAATTCTGTTCTATCTAAAGAACTCCTTAATTATGGAGAAGTAAGTTAAGTATAAAAGGTTAGAAAACATCTTGTGTGGATATTAAAATAAAACAAAGACTTTATAACAAGAAATATTACAAAAGATAAAGAGCTGTAGCATAATGAAAAAGGAATCATTAATTCATTGTACTCTTAAGAATGTATTCATCACAACCCTCCCAAACGTGTTGGTTGAATGATTGTTTATTGTTAAGATGCAAAGACTCCCTAAATTGATCAATAGATTCAATACAATTCCACTAAAAATCTCACAGGATCTTTTAAATTGACAATCTGGTGCTAAAATATACACAATAAAGAGCTCAAAAAGTTGGAAGTCAAACTATTGTAAGTAGGGCATTATCTATCCTTAAACACTGAAAATTATAAAATACTGTATTGGGTACTAGTAGTATGAGATAAATATATATATATATCAGTACAATAGAACTGAGGTCCAGAAAAGAAAAACCCAACAATGTGTATGATTGATTAATTTTGAAAACCTGTCAGGCCGTTCACTGGGAAAAAATACTTCTTCCTGCTGACCAGCCTCCTTCTCCCTGCCCTGAGCCTTCACCACATTGTCCTCTGTGTCCATGAACTATACATATATGCATACATGCTTTGGGGCTAATCCCCTTCAGTCCTCCCCACCCCCCACTGAGATTTGTCAGTGCTTTTGGGCCACATACACATTGTGGAGTTTATGTGTACACCCAGAGATACACGTAGACTAGTAGAACACTGTGGCCAACATGGACATTCGAGAGTCAGAAGAGGAGCAAACC
>NW_028091868.1:0-773 GCF_014824575.4 Sturnira hondurensis
GGGGGGAATAGAACAACTGTAATGGTATAATCAATAAAATATATTAAAAATAGTAAAAAAAAGAATTATTGTATTATTGAGCACTCTAGTAATTAAAAAAAATTGATACCATTGTATAAAAAATAATGTGACATTCTAGCCCTGGCTGGTGTGGCTCAGTGGATGGAGTGCTAGCCTGTGAACTAAAGGTCACTGGTTTGGTTCCCAGTCAGGGCACATGCCTGGGTTGTGGGCTGCGTCCCTGGTTGGAGGCATGTGTTAAAAAGAAAAAGTGAACCTGGCTGGTGTAGCTCAGTGGATTGAGCGCAGGCCTGTGAACCAAACGATCATGGTTTGATTCCCAGTCAGGGCACATGCTTGGGTTGCAGGCCAGTTTCCGGCAGGGGCCAGTTCCCTTGCAGGGGATGCACGAGAAGCACCCATACATTGATGTTGCCTTCCTCTCTCCTTCCCTTCCCATCTAAAGATAAATAAATAAAATATTTAAAAAAATTTTTGGCCCTGGCTGGTGTAGCTCAGTGGATTGAGCGTGGGCCTGCGAACCAGACAATCGAGGTTCGATTCCCAGTCAGGGCACATGCTTGGGTTGTAGGCCAGTTTCCGGCAGGGGCCAGTTCCCTGCAGAGGATGCACGAGAAGCAACCATACATTGATGTTTCCTTCTTCTCCTTCCCTTCCCCTCTAAAGATAAATAAATAAAATATTTTTAAAAAAATTTTTTAAAAGTGACATTCTAGTGCAAGGATTACACTTAGCACTGTTAGCTATATGGC
>NW_028091869.1:0-13074 GCF_014824575.4 Sturnira hondurensis
TGGTTCTAGGACAGGAACAAAAAACATATAGGAAAAGCCAGGGGCTTCGTACTGTAGATGTAGAAGTAAGGAAGTATAAAGAATACACACAATTATTGGGGTGTGTCAAAGAGACATGAAGTCAATCGAAAGAGCTCCTAAGCTCCTTTAATTTGTGCAAAAAAAAAAAAAAAACTTGTGCAAAAAACCACCCATAATATTGGATTAGAATCCAATATATAAAATAAATATCCATTAGCCAATACTAATGTAAGTAAATAAATAGATAAAGATAGACCAGTCTCTTATGGAAAATTTCCAACAATTTAAATAAATAATCTGTGTTTAAGAAAATGTAGCATAAGTCTCCACTCATTAAGTGTGGCTGCATATAGTGACTTTCTACAAAATAGTACTGTATAAAAATAGGAAAGAAAGAGTAACTCTATAGTAGAGATATGTGACAAACACTACACAGCCAATTGATCAAAACTAATGTCAAGAGTCATGTTGATAGTATATTGATAGGGTGTCCTTCAATATGATGGAGTAAAGGGGTATTTTACCTCTGTGATCTTCCAAAAATACTTATAACTTCAGTCTAATCATAAGAGAAACATTAGACAAATCCCAGTTGAGGGACCTCATACAAAATATCTGATGAGTATTTTTAAAACTGTCAAGGTCAACAAAAAGGGAAAGCAAAGAAAATGTTACAACCAAAGGAGACTGAGAACTCAATATGACTAAAAGTGATGTGCTATCATGGATGAGATTCTGGAACCGAAAAAAAATGTAATTATGTAAAAACTAAGAAAATGCATACAGTGTGGGCTTTAGATAATGATAATGTATTAATATTGACTCATTAATGGTGACAAATGGATCATACTGATGTGAAAGGTTAATAATAATATATGAGAACTCTTGTGAATTGTTTTGTAAGTCTAGATCCATTAAAATGTCTTTTATTTTTAAAATTAATTTTATTATATTTTTCATTACCATTTATTCCCTTTATACCCTCTTCTACCTCCACCCATTCTCCCCACTTCTGCAATCACCTCACTGTTGTCCATATTCACGAATCCTTTTACTTTTAGCTTGATCCCTCCACCCCCTAAAAAATAGTCTATTTTTAAAGAAATTTTAAAATCAATGAATGGGTTTAATAGCAAAATGAATAAAACAATAGCAAATGAATAAACAATAAAAATTACCTAATCTGAACAGAGATAAAAATAAACAGAGCCTTGGGAATCTATGAGACTATAGCAAAACACCTAGCATTCATATCACCCGAGTCCCAGGAGGAGAGAACAAAAAAGGTAAGTAAGGCTTAAAGGTATTTAGAGAAATAATAGCTGAAATTTCCCAGATTTGGCATAAGATAAAAACTTCCAGATATGAAAGCTGAGCAAACACAGAATAAATACAAAGAAATACTTGGCAAGATTTATCATAATTAAAGTGCTGAAAACTAAAAACAAAGAAAAATCTTGAAAACACCCAGTGAGCACACAGTATCTTCTCTATCAAGAAAAAGTAATCCAAATTACATATTTCTTATCAGAAATCATAGAGGCCACCAAAAACTGGCACCACATTTTTAAGTGTTTTTTTTTAGACATGGAAAATTTTATTTTCTTCTAATATTAAAAAATAGTTTATAGATACTATAAATATCAATATTGTAAATAATTCTATTAAATACTCTCATCTTTCTAGTATCATAATGCCAAAATATAGTACCTAACCTTCTCATGCCTTTGAACTACTCCTGAGAAGCAAGGAAGAAGCTAATACTCTTTGTATTATTAGAAGAGAAAAGAAAGGCACAAACACAGCTAGTGTTTTCCTTAAGCTCGCATGATTTTACAACAGGGGAAAGTAATAGGGACAAGATTTTCAGTCTAGTGAGTTGGATGTGCTTTTTATGCTACTGTTATCCCTTGACTTTTCTAAGTCACTATACTTTTGTAAATGTTTATCTTTATGACAGAAAACACTTCTTAAAATTCTTCTATTCTGTGTTAGCTGCTAATTTACAGTCAATGAAAGGGAAAAATCACATAACTAGCTACCCAGGAGTAATAGAATACAATTTGAAATTAAGATTTTGGGTGTCATCTATATTTTTAAGTGTCTGTCCAGACAGATTGTAGAAACTAAATTCCTAATGAGGTAGTTCAATTTAAAATTGCACCTTGCTTTGGTAGACAATTATAAACCTTGTGATGTTATTACCACTGGCTATAATGAATTGGAGTAATGTATAGAACAAGCCACTCCCTTTTTTTTGATCCCTAGGCTTTCAATGGAGAGAGATGGACATACTTTGGTATATATATATATGGTTAAAATTTCTTTTCATAAGTACTTGTAGGTTTTTTATAATGTAAAGAACCCCTTTGTGAGAAGCATCATTTATTATTTTTTTTTATTTTCAGAAGTCTCACCATCACCATTATCTCCTATTTCTGACAAATTTTCAATTGAAAAACACTCAGAGATCTAAATTAATATTTTCAACTTACCTAAGGAATGGCCTGATGTCTAAATTACTATTTTTGCCTATCTCCTTTGTCTTTTGATGATATTTTCCTTTTCCTCTTCACCAAACTTTTTTCAGTTTATGTTTTATTTAAATATTTAAATCCTACAAAAACATGTCAATTCAAATTTCATACCAAGGGAAATTTTTTCCAGGAATGAATGATATATGAAAACTTTCTCAGATCAAGGTGTTGTTGAAACCATTTGTTTAGAGCAGGACAACCCTAAAAGAATAGCCAAAGGAATTTTTTTAAACACAAAATAAATCATCAGAGGAAAATGGGGAACATCAGGAAGGAAGAAAGACCAACAGAACATTTTTTAAAAGGGTAAAAATGGTGGACTTCTTTTTTTGAGTTTTTCAAATATATTTAGAGCTAAAGCAAAAATTTATAACACTGGATGATGTGGCTCTCAATGTAAGAAAAGTAATATTTAAGATACTATAAATGAAGAAAGACAAAGAATGTAAAGGGAGGAAATATATCTATACTTCACTAAAATTGATAAACTATTGACATCAGTAAATTGTTATATAGAGAGAAATAGATAATAGATCAACCACTTAAAATCTATACAAAGTGATACACCCAAAAACACTTTAGATAAATAAAATTGGAATTCAAAAAGAAAATGTACAGACTTCTGGAAGGATGCAAGGTCGTGGAGTAAACAAATGTTCTATTCCCCTCCTCCTATGACCACATAAGAATCACAACTAAATTATAGAACAATCACCCTTGAGAACCACTGGAAGACCAGCTGAACAGAACTCCTATAACAAAGGATATAAAGAAGAAACCATATGGAGACTGGTGGGGGTGGTGAACACATAAAACAGGCGAGTTACACATCGACATGTGGTATTTAGAATCAGAAGGCAAATCTCAGCCACAGAGATACTCTCCTATGAGCAAAGGGTTCTAGCCCTGCACCATGCACACTAGCCCAGACCATCAGTGCCAGGAAGAGGAGTTCCCATAACACCTAGCTGTGAAAATCAGTGGGGATTCTGTCTAGATGAGATGAAGGGCATCTAGAATCATCGGCAGGGGGTGTACTTTTATATTGAATTTGGTTAATAAAATTATATAGGTTTGGAGTGAATTATATAAAAATTATATAAAATTTGGAGTGAATTGGTTAATAAAATTATATAGGCTTCAGGTATAAATTCTATAATAAATCATCTATATAGTATATTGTATGTTTACCACCCCAAGTTAAGTCTCATTCCATCACCATTTATGTCCTTTATACCCATTTCTACCCCCACACCCTTTTCCTCTGGTAATCACCATACTATTGTCTGCATCCAAGAGGGTTTTTTTTTTTTTTTTTTTTTTTGCTTAATCTCTTAATGTCTTTCACCCAGCCCTGTGACCCTTTCCCCAAAAAAGTTTCTCTTAAAAAGCCCATGCTCGGATTTTCTCCCTGATGGACTCACTCATTCTGAGTTCCAGAGCTGTGCCAGCAGCTTAAAAAGCTCAAGGGACATACAAAGAAGAATTGAATTGTCTTTCTTAAGGATGAGGGCTGCAGTGGAGGCTTTGGCCAGAACAGAAGTAAAGGCAGTCACCACTGTCCCTCTGCTGAGAACCTTCTTACAACCAGCCAGTAGGTACAGAGAGGTGCCAAATCGGATTCTCAGCATACCCAGGTAACTCCCTGAGACTCTAACCCACCTAAATTCTGCACAAACCCAAACCTCTTTTGGGAGATGTTCCTCATAAACAGCAAGCTTTAGAGTGTGATTTGAACTTACCTAAAGTCACTGAATGGTCTAAAATACTCCAAATCAGTATCAACTGGTCTTGGCATGCCCTGTACCTTTTGTTAAACAGCTCCCATTCAGGTATTATGTTCTGAATCAAGGCATCTGGCACCAACTCCCAGGCACCTCATAACCCAGCACAAAGAGCTACCAACTGCAAATCACATTGCAGCTTTTAGCTGCTGACTCTTGCCTGAAATAGCAGCATATTTGAGACTTCACTGGAGCCCTTCCTAAGAGGAACTAAGACAAACAACTAATGAATGGCCAGCTTCAGACCACACCAGAGCACCACTTAATTAGCTCCCAAAATGTCACCACTAAAGGGTTGATTCAACAGGCATGAGCCCCCTACTGCAAATTCTATCTCCATGGGATCAGTCCACTTATAAAAGTTCATCCAATGTAGTAACAGCCTGTCCTTACAGTCAGTCATCCTGAGGGTCAATTCTTCATACTACCCCCATTGACATACTAATAATAATCAAAGCTCAACTACAAGAGGAGGGTACACAAAACCCATACAAAGACAACTGTGCAGAATCCAGCTCAGGTAACCAAAGAGTCTGAGCTATTGAGCCCCACAGGACACCTACAATATAAGGGCACCTTGTGACTACTGGGACACATAAAAAATCTACATAATACATAGAAACAAACACAAGAAGGCAGACAAAATGAAAAGACAAAAAAAAATCCCAAATAAAAGAAAAGAACAAAACTCTAGAAAAATAACTAAACAAATGGAGACGAGAAATCTACCAGACATAGAGCTTAAAACACTGATTATGAGGATCTTGAATTAATTTAAAGACAGATTGGTAAACTGAGTAAGAGCATACACAAGAAGATAGAAAACATAAAAAAGAACCAGTAGGAAATGAAGAATTCAAAAAAATAAGTGAAGATTACATTAGATAGAATCAACAGGAGACAAGATGAAGCAGAGCACAAAAGCAGCAACTTGGAAAAGAAGATGGTAAAAAACAGTACATCAAACAGACAAAAATGAATCAAAATAAAACAATAGTTTAAGGGACCCCTGAGATGACATCAAAAATAACTATATTCACTTCACAGAGATATCACAAGAAAAAGAGAGACAGCAAAGGAATGAAAAAAAGATTTTAAAAAATAAGAACTGAAAAGTTCCCTAATCTGGTTAAGGAAACAGATATAACAAGTCCCCAAAGTGCACAGTCCCAAACAAAAACAACTCAGAGGCCCACACTAAAACACATCATAATTAAAATGACAAAGGCCAAACACATAGAGAAAAGTTTAAAAGCAGCAAGAAGAAAATTTTAAAAGCAGCAAGAAGAAGAGTTACCTTACTGACAAAGGCCAAACATATAGAGAAAATTTTAAAAGCAGAAAAAAGAAGAGGGACCCCATAAGACTGTCAGCTGTTTTCACAACATAAACTTTGCAGGCCAGAGAAACTGGCATGGAATATTTAGTACACAAAGCAAGAACATACAGCCAAGACTACTCTATGAATAAAAGCTATCATTTAAAATGAAAGGACTGGACTTCCAGCGAAGATGGAGGTGTAGGTAGATACACTGTGCCTCCTTCCACAACAAAAAGGACAATAACAAATTTAAAAAAAAAACAAAACAGAACTGTCTGAATATAAAACTGTATGACAGTCTGACAACCAAGGAATTAAAGAAGAAATATTCATCCAGACAAGTCGGAGGGGCAGAGATGGGCAGCAGGAGTGGAGAGGACTTCGGATGATATGAAAAGAGGCTTGTCCTGTGGGACAACCTTAAACCTTCCAACAATGCAATCATAGGGGTGCCAGAAGGAGAAGAGGAAGAGCAAGAAATTGAAAATTTATTTGAAAAGATAATGAAGGAGAATTTCCCTAATCTGGCAAAGGAAATAGACTTCTAGGAAGTCCAGGAAGCTCAGAGAGTCCCAAAGAAGTTGGACCCAAGGCAGCACACACCTATGCACATCATAATTATGTTACCCAAGATGAAAGATAAGAAGAGAATCTTAAAAGCAGCAAGAGAAAAGGAGATAGTTACTTACAAACAAGATCCCATAAGACTCTCAGATGATTTCTAATAAGAAACTTTGCAGGCAAGAAGGGACTGGAAAGAAATATTCCAAGTCATGGAAGTTAACGGCCTACATCCAAGATTGCTCTATCAGCAAAGCTATCATTTAGAAAGGAAGGAGAGATAAAGTTCTTTCCAGATAAGGTCAAGTTGAAGGAGATCATCATCACCAAACCCTTATTATATGAAATGTTAAAGGAACTTATTTAAGAAAAAGAAGATCATCAAAGATATGAACAGTAAAATCACAACAAACTCACAACTATCAACAATCAAACCTAAAAAACAATAACGAAAATGAACTACGCAAAAAATTAGATCAGGAACAGATTCACAGAAATAGAGATCACATGGAGGGTTGTCAGCAGGGAGGTATAGGGAGAGAATGGGGAAACTGGACAAGTAATAAGAAGCATAAATGGTATGTACAATATAGACAGGGGGAAGTTAAGAATAGTATGGGAAATGAAGAAGCCAAAGAACTTATATGTATGACCCACAGACATGAACTAAGGTTGGGGAATGATGATGGGAGGAGGGTACAGGGCAAAGGGTAATAAAGGGGGAAAACAATGGGAAAACTGTAATAGTATAATGAATTAAATATACTTAAAAAATAAAAAAAAACACTTCATATGAAAATTCAAAAGACCCAGAATAGCCAATACAACTGTGGAAAATAAAAATAAAATTGGAAGACTTATACTGTCTGACTTCAAGACTTATTCTGAAGCTACAATAATAGAGGAGCTATAGCAATGCCAATAGTGGTACTGACATTAAGATGGACAAATAGGAAAATAGAACTGAAGTACTTCCAGAACTAACCCAACCATCTTATTTTTGACAGAGATGATAAGGCAGATGTCATCCCAGGTCTTTGCACCCATATTGATTATGAGCTGTTCCCATGCCAAGAAAGTACAACCCTGTACTTAATCAGAAATATACAACTTATAAGATTCTGCCTACTTAAAGACTATCCACAAGATACACTAATATGATTCCTCAGTATTTTATGTTCATATTTAGAGAAACAAAAATATCTTGCAAAGATTTCAAATTGGTTTATAAAGAACAAGTCCACAATCTATATGTAAAACAAAAAGAGCCTAACCCCTTTCCTAAGACCATATACAAAATTAAATCAAAATGAACGACAGAACTGAATGTAAGGGCTAATATCATAAGTTTTAAGTAGACAGTATTTTTTAAGGAGGTAGAAAAATCTACATCCTTAGTTGTACCCAGATGCAACCATGATTAACTTTAGATGGTTATTCCAGATTTTCACATTTTTCTTTATATCATTTGATTGTATCATTTAAATCTTTTATAATAAACTTGTATTAATAAGAAAAAAAGAATGGATGGCGTTCGTGGAGATTAAGTTCCTTTCTTCTTTAATAAGAGGGGATACTGCCCTCTGCTGTTTAAACAAAAATAGAGAAAAAAGATTCTTCATACAAGTAAGGGAAGAAAATTCTCTCATACCCAATCAGACAAGAAGAAACATCCTTCTCTGTGACCTTCAAGTTGATATCCATCCCTAATGCAATCTCATACCTCATTAACCAAACTCAGCCCTATGACAGACTAACCTGGGTCTTTGAGCACCCAGGCCAGATTACTCACCACAAGACCTTGCTCCCAGCAGAGCTCACCTGAAGATACCTGAAAACAGGAGAGTCAAGGACTCTGGATACTCAAAGACAATTTGGTCGGAAGATAAAGTAGCAGGAAACACACAATCAGAGCAGCAAAAAGAAAAAAATAAAAACAGTGAGAATAGTTTTAAAAACGTCTGGGACAACATCACGTTGTCCCAGGAGAAAATCCACATCATAGTGGTTCCAGAAAAAGAAGAGAGAGGAAAGGATTTAGAACCCACTTAAAGAAATAGTGACTGAACACTTCCCTTACCTGGAGAAAAGACACTCAACTCTAGAAAATGCACAGAGTGCCAATAAAAGTGAACCCAAAAAGGCCCCCACCAAAATATACCATAATTAAAATGGCAAAGGTTAAAGATAAAGGGAGAGACTTAAAGGCAGCAAGAGAAAAGCAGATAGTTATTTAAAAGGGAATTCCCACAAGACTGCCAGTTGTTTTGCAAACTGGCAGCCCCAATTAGATTGATATGAAATCAATCACCTGCAACCATAACTATCAAAGCTGTCATTTAGAATTAAAGCATGGATAAAGAGCTTCCCGACAAGAAAAACCTAAGGAGTTCATCACCACCAAACCACTATTACAAAAATGTTAAGTACACTTCTTTAAAGATAAGAAAGAAAATAAATATCATAGTAAAATGACAATAAACATGCACTTATCAATTTTCACTTTCACTGTAAATGACTAAATGCTTCAATCAAAAGATATAGTGTAGCTGAATACATGAGAAAACCCATAAATATGCTGTCTACAATAAACCTACTTCAGGTCAAAAGACATACACAGACTGAAAATCAATGGATATAAAAAAGATATAACATGCAAATGGAAATTTTGAAAAAAATGGGGTAATAATTCTTATATTAAATGAAATAGACCTTGAAAGAAAGACTATAATAAAAGACAAAGAAGGATATTTCATAATGATAAAAAGATAAATAAAAAAGAAGATATATCCCTTATATTTATTTATGTACCCAACATGGAGCAACTAAATATATTTTATAAACCAAATATTGATTAACACAAAGGTAGAGATGAAGAGTAATACAGTCAGAGTAGGGGACTCAAACAATCTATTAATATAATGAATAAATTTTAGAGGCAGAAAAGGAGAAAAAATAAGTCCTTAAATGACAAACTAGATCAGATGGATTTAATCAATATCTTTAGAACATTTCATGTCAAAGTGGCAAAATATATATTCTTTTTTAGTGCACATGAAACATTTTCTACAATAGATCAAATTTTAGGCCACAAAAGAAGTCTTGATAAATTTAAAAAGATTAAAATTATATCAAGCATCGTCTCTGACCATAATGGCCATACCAATAAAATAAAAAACAAAACAGACAACCAAGCAAAATACAACTAGAGATATTGAAATTAAGAAGAATCTTGGCTAAGGAAAACAGTATCAAGATAAAAAGAGAAGCAACAGCTTGGGAAAACATTTGCCAATGATACCTCAGACAAAGGTTTAGTCTCCAAAATATACAAAGAACTCACTCGACTCCACTCAAAGAAGACGAGCAACCCAATTAAAAAATGGGCAAAGGACTTGAACAGACACTTCTCCAAGGAGGACATACAGAGGATCCAGAGACACATGAAAAGATGCTCGATATTGCTAGCTATCAGAGAGATGCAAATTAAAATCACAGTAAGATACTACTTTACACCAGCAGAATGACTATCATAAACAAAGAAACAAACAACAAGTGTTGTAGATATTGTGGAGAAAAGGGGACCCTAGTTCACTGTTGGTGGGATTGCAGACTGGTACAACCACTATGAAAAACAGTATGGAATTTTCTAAGAAAACTAAAAATGAATATGCCTTTTGACCCAGCAATTCCACTGTTAGGAGTATATCCTAAGAACCCTGAAACACCAATCCAAAAGAACCTATGCACCCCAATCTTCATAGCAGCACAATTTATAATAACCGAGTGTTAGAAGCAACCTTAGTGCCCAACAGTAAATGAATGGATCCAAAACTATGGTATATTTAGACAATGGAATTCTATGCAGCAGAAAGAAGGAGCTACTATCCTTTGCAACATCATGGATGGAATTGGAAAGCATTATCCTGAACGAAATAAACCAGGAGGTGAAAGACAAATACCATATGATCTCATCTTTAACAGGAACCTAAACAACAAAACAAACAAGGAAGAAAATATAACCAAAGACACTGAAATACAGAACAGGCTGACCGGGACCAGAGGGGAGAGAGGAGGGAATTTCAGGGGCAAAGGGGAAGGGTTTACAGGAACAAGTATAAAGGACACTTTGTTTATAATAACCATAATGACTTGTGTAAAGAGGTATCTCATTGTGGTTTTAATTTGCATCTCTCTGATAGGTAGCAATATTAAGCATTTTTTCATGTGTCTCTGGAACGTCTGTATGTCCTCCTTGGAGAAATGTCTGTTCAAGTTTTTTGCCCACTTTTTAATGAGTTGCTTGTCTTCTTAGAGTGGAGTTGTGTAAGGTCTTTGTATATGTTGGAGATTAAACCCTTGTCTGAGGTATCATTAGCAAATATGTTTTCCCATACAGTTGGTTCTCTTTTTATTTAAATACTGTTTCCTTTAGCCATGCAAAACCTTTTTATTTTGATGAGATCTCATTTGTTTATTCTTTCCTTTATGTCCCTTGCTCTAGGAAACATGTGAGTAAAATTTTTGCTGTGTGAAATACCAGAAATTTTCCTGCCAATGTAATCCTCTAGGACTTTAATATTCTCATGGCCTATATTTAAGTCTTTTATCCACCTTGAATTTACTTTGGAGTGTGGTGTAAATCAGTGCATGAGTTTCATTTTTTTGCATGTAATGGTCCAGTTCTCCCAACACCATTTGTTGAAGAGGCTATCTTTACTCCATTTTATGTTACTGCCCCCTTTGTCAAATATTAATTCACTGTAGAGAGTTGGATTTATTTCTGGGCTCTTTGGTCTGTTTCATTGGTCTATGTGTCTGTTTTTATGCCAGTACCAGGCTGTTTTGATTACAGTGGCCTTGTAATACAGTTTGGTATTAGGAATTGTGATCCCTCCTATTTGGCTCTTCTTTCTCAAAATTGCAGCTGCTATTCGGGGTCATTTTGTATGCTTCCATACAAATTTTTGAAGTATTTGTTCTATGTCTGTGAAATATGCCATTGGCACTTTAATAGGTATTGCATTGAATCTGTAAATTGCTTTAGGTAGTATAGATACGTTGATGATGTTAATTCTTCTAATCCATGAACACAGTATATATTTCCATTTGTTTGTGTCTTCCTTGATTTTTTTCTTCAGTGCTGTGTAGTCTTCTGCATACAGGTCTTTTAACCCCTTGGTTAGATTTATTACTAGGGTTTTGTTTGTTTGTTTGTTTTTGCTATAACAAAAGGGATTTTTTCTTGATTTCTGCTTCTGCTATGTCATTGTTGGTGTACAAAAATGCCTTTGATTTCTGGATATTGACTTTGTATCCTGCTATTTTGCCAAATTCATTTATTAGTTTGAGCGGTTTTTGAGTAGAGTCTATAGGATTTTCCATGTACACAATCATGTCATCTGCAAACAGTGAGTTTTGTTTCCTCCTTTTTGATTTGGATGCCTTATATTTCCTTTTCTTATCTGATCTCTATGGCTGAATTTTCCAACACTATATTGAATAGAAGTGGTAAAAGTTGACAACTTTGTCTTGTTCCCAATCTTAGTGGAAAAGATTTTAGTTTTTTTCATTTTTTCATTCTGGTGCCCCTATTATTTGGGTATTATTACATTCCATATTGTCTTTCATTTCTCTTAATCCCTCCTCATTTTTTTCTGATCCTCTTTTCCTTTTCTCACTCTTTCTGGGAGTTTTTTTCCTACCTTTTCCTCCAACTTGCTGATCTGATCTTCTGCTTCATCAATCTTGCTTTTGACTCCTTCCATTGTATTGTTCAGTTCAGATATTGTACTCTTCATTTCCTCTTGGCCCTTGCTGATACTTTCTATTTCCTTTTTCATGTGGATATAGTTTTCAATGAGTTCATTGTAGTTCCCCTGTAGTTTCTGGTAGCTCATTGTGAGCTCATTAAAATTCCTGATAACCAGTGCTTTGAATTCAACATCTGATAGCTGACTTGCCTCTATTTCATCTAGCATTCTTTCTGAGGCTTCCTCCTTTCCTTCCATTTGGGCATTGGTTCTTTGTCTTCCCATTGTTTGCAAGAGTCTTCTTGTTAGCTTCAGCTTCTTAAATTGATATATTCTGGCTCCCTGGGTTTATGGTGTGAACTTCTGTGGTAGAACACCTGTGAGATTCAGTGGTGTGGCCTCCTTGATCTCCCCAGCTCACTGGTCTTGGGCTGTCCTTTAAGTTGGCTCTCTGTTAGTCTTTGGGTTTTGGTTGCTTTTGGGTCTTTCTCTTGTGGGTCCTTCCCACCAGTTGGTTAACTGATGGTCACTCTGTCCACCACCTCTTTTAATTTGTTGTGCTGGTGAGGGCAGGTTGTGTTGAAGCTAGTTCTCTATGTGTACAAGGTTTTGAGGATTGTCTTTTGCCCTTCTTCAGTTGTTTGTACTGGATAGTTTCTCAACTATTTAGTTGTATTTCCAGATAGGTCTTGGATTGAAGTTTGTGTGTTTTCCTTCTCCTTCTTCTGTTATTGTCTGTTGGTGGTTCCTTTGTTGTTGGGTTTCCTCTTCCAGTGGGTATCCTGGTGTTCACTGCTTCCACTTACTCTTTTTTTGTGATCAGTTGGAGGGGAAGGCAAAATGGTTTATGACAGCAGGAGGATATTCTATGGTATTTACAGTAGTAGCTGGTAGAGAAAAGTTAGGGGATCTTTTAGCTATGTATAGTGTTAACTGTGATCTTTAACTGAACTAACCACTTTTAAGAAAGGATGGAAAGAAGATAAGACCCTTGTTGGCGAGGGAAGGATTTTGAGTTGGATCTAGAAAGCAATGAGGTTGTGGGAGGTCAGATTCTGAGGTACGGTGAGAGTACAGGATAGTAAATAGGTATAGTG